>NC_083773.1:27543133-27563133 GCF_963514075.1 Conger conger | reverse complement strand
GGGACAAACATTTGCAAAGACAACAACGGTGGCTGCCAACAGCTCTGCCTTTTCCGTGGCAACGGGCAGCGCACCTGCGCCTGTGCCCACGGCATGCTGGCGGAAGACGGGAGCAGTTGCCGCGACTACGAAGGCTACCTGCTATACTCGGAGCGCACCATTTTAAAGAGTGTCCACCTATCGGACGAAAGCAACCTAAACGCGCCCATCAAACCGTTCGAGGACCCGGAACACATGAAGAACGTCATCGCCCTCACATTCGACTACCGCGGGGGCGGCGGGAAAGGCGCCAACCGCATCTTCTTCAGCGACATCCACTTCGGCAACATCCAGCAGATCAACGACGACGGCTCCGACCGCAAGACCGTGGTGGAGAGTGAGTATGAAACCTCCACCCACAGATCCAGCCACCTTCCTCACGCCCACTGTCACCACCACAACCTATGCCACATATTCGAGGGCTTCATAGTACCTCTCAACCATTTTACCTCATCAGAAACTCCCTCATGAAATGGGAGGAATGTTCTCTGAGTACACAATATCATTTACAGCCTAGGGCCCTGAATGATCACATCATTCATGTTTTGTATTGCTTCTACAGTATGATAGCCTGAACATGTTTATGCATAGCCATTTAATGTCATAATTTAGTTATATACTGTAGCAAAAGGAAATGACACATTCCTCTGACTCACGTTTGACACAAATGTCAGATCAAAGCCTTTCAATTCTAGTTATTCTGTATTACAGCGGTGTTGACAGCAGCTGAACTGTCTCTGACATGCTGAGAAGTGAACTGTCATTGGCTGGCATATTTAACAAGTTGAAACAACACCCAAATAAGAAATTGTGCACTTTTACTGCCTCATTCTGCTACTGGCGACCATTTTGTCCTCCTTCAAGTGTGGCAGGAGGGCCAAATTGGTGCTGTCCTATACTAAAGTCAGGGAACTACCATTCTGAGAAATATTTGCCCACCATCATCAGGATCATGCAGTCACCTCACCCTGTACAGTTCCACAATCTTCCAAAGTTACGGAGGGACAAAGGGCCAGTCACCCTCCACAGTTACCCTCCCACAGACACACACACACACACACACACACTTTCTCTCTCCCCACATAAAAGTCACAGTCAGTAGTGTTGACACTACAAAGCCACTCAGTCACCCACCCCCCGACACTCGTGTGGCTTTAATTAACACATAACTGGAAGGGTTCAAAGCAGCAGCAGGAAAAATCTCTTCGGCTGTCCAACCACCACACATAAGAAGAAAAATCCTCAGCTTAGCATTTTTTTTAAACTCTGAATCGCTTTTGAAAGCCTCTTTTTTCCCCTCAGCACTTTTGAAAACAAACTCAAACCGCTCAGTGTGTCCCACTGGGGGAATATAAACAGCAAGGGATGGCAATTTCTTTGGTTCAGCAAGGAATCAAAACAGAGGTAGTTTCTCAATATTTATTTCAAAAAATATCCAGAGACACTGGCCGAAATGGAGGCCATCACAACTTATCTTCTGTAGTACAAGACTTTTGGAAAAAAGAGTTATGATTACCAATAGACACGTTACTCAGATAAGTGAGTTGCTTGTCTTCCATCAAAGGGCTTTCGGTCCTATAGATAGCCTTGAAAAGCAGTTATGTTCCCTTTATGTTGAAAGCAGTACTGAAGTCATCATTTTGACACAACCCCTTTTGAAGTGCTCATCCAATGAACAAGCTAATTGCATTACTTGCTTGCCCTGTGGTGAAGTGCCTCGCTCAAATAGAACTTTGATTACAGCTCACCTGCCTGCAACACAACATAACCTCTGATTACTGTTCTGTCTGCTCAAATTTCATTTGACCCAAAAAATGGGATGAGCATTAATGCAAGACCCTGGAGTCATACAGAAGATGGAGAATGAGAGTCTCAGTAAGTCTTTGTGTGTCCTGTGGACCATAATATCACATGCTCACAATGAGTATTTCCCTTCAGCAAGTTGACTTGTCTTGTGCAAATGCTAAGAACTACTTGCCGGGTAATCCTGTTCGAAACATGATGGAAGGCCCGTGGTTGGACCCTCCTGCTTGCTCAGAGCGGTGTTGGGTGGCTGGCCCAGCTCTACCGCAGGCTCTGGAGATCTGACGGATTCCCTGACCCTCCCAGGACACCTCCTCCTCCAGGGTCTCCTCCCCTGGAACACCTCCAGAAGGTCCTTCCGGAACTTGCTGGACAGGAAGACATAGAGCACAGGGTTGGCGATGGTGGAGGAGGCGGCGGCCATGCGGGCGAAGATGGCGAGAGCCTCGAACCGAGCCGAGCCGTCCGCCGTCCGCCCCACCAGGCAGAACATGAGGATGTAGGACGGCAGCCAGCAGAGCGTGAAGGCCAGCACCAGCAGGGCCGAGGTCCGGGTCACTCGTGTCTGGTAGAGCTCCAGCCGGTTCTCTGTGGCCGGGTGGCGCTTCCTCCGTGCCAGGAAGCCGTAGATCTGACCGTACGTCACCACTATGACGGTCAGAGGCAGGGCGAAGGCCAGGACGAAGTGGGAGATGGAGTAGGCTAACTGCCGCCGGATGTCGGCCAGGAAAGCAAAGCAGTATAACGGACCTGTGGAGCCCACCACGCGGAAGGCCAGTTGGGGAGCGGCCAGGGCAACCGCTGGTACCCAGAGCACTGCCACCGCCAGCCGGAGCCGCCCCTGCCTCCGCCAGAGGTAGGCCGAGGTTGGCCGCACTACTGTCAGGTAGCGGGTAACAGCCAAGGCTGCCAGGGTGAAGACACTGGCGGCGGAGCAGGTCACACCCATGAAACTGACAATCTTGCAGAGGGGTTCGCCAAAGGGCCAGCGGCCCAAGGCCGTGGCGGCTGTGTGGAAGGGCAGGCAGGTTAGCAGCAGCAAGTCGGCCACACTCAGAGCCAGGAGAAGGGTGTCGGTCCCTGGTGGAGGCCGCCCTCCAGCTCTCCTGTACCGTCCTGTGAGGATGATGATCACCAGGCTATGTCCAACCACCCCTGTTACCATAATTAGGGAGTCCAGGATCGGCAGCAGCACCTGCTCCATCTGCCACTCCCCTTCTCCTGTCCTGTTCCCAAGCAACTCCTTACCATCAACCATGGAGAACTAGTGGTGACTCAAATCACTCAACTGATAACAACGGTGCCAAGTGAAATCAGTTATTGCGATTGTCTCAGGCTTGGCTTGGACTCTGATAATGTCCTGCTTCACTGATAGGCTTAAGTAGTTTACAGTTGATCACATGGTTTTCACCTTTGTAGTGTCGAGTATTTACTTTCCACCTTTAATGTTAACGGTTTCTCTTAAATTCCAACGTAAGCATTTGTCTTCTTGTTGGAAGTCGCTCAAGATAAGAACGTCAAATGCCAGTAATGTAAGCGATCAATGGAAAACTGCGGCTGCGATACTGACTCAAACAAGACCGTGAAGATTGGACTCCCTCTATGTTATGTTCCTTTAGGCAGCATCATCATTACTTACACTAATTTATTTCCTGCTGTCAGAAAAGTACTTGACTAATACCCCCACTAATTATGTCACAGGTTTAGGGTTAACAGTTTGGGGTGGACAAGGTGATTTCATTGTGATGTTCCATCTTCCCAGGCTTTAAAATCGCCAGCCCCCCTCCCTTCAGGTGTCTGCCTCTGTTCTCTCGTCCATATGTATTTCTTAGCTATCGATTGTTCATTTCCTTTAAGCAAGGTTAAGGTATGAAGTCCTCTCTCATTAGAGAAATAATGACCAAGTATAAATCCTTCCAGCAATCACTGGGCAAAGGTTGCGGAATATGAGTCCTTATGACATGAGTTTCTGAGTACATGATCTTGGAACATCGCCGATACCAGTTTCCCAAATATTTGAATAAACTTTTTAGTCGGTGGCAATCAAGACAACTATCACTTTCTGGCTGTTATTGATTTTCCAAAAGGAAGTAGCATGGTCCAAGTGATTCCCCAGGACTTGCACCGTTCATCTCTCCACAAAAGAGATGTCGACACCACTCGAAGTCCAGTTTTTTTCCTCAGATGCCAGGAGTTGAGCTGTCCTTCCCTCTGGTTAGACAAGACGGAAGGCTCCTACCTCAGTGTTTGAATCCCCACTGATCTTAAATACATTCCCAATGCACGGAAAGTGGCGGTACCCTATAAAGAAGAGTAGAGTAGTAGAGTCCTCGAGAAACAACCGGTCTGCAGCTCCCTTTCTCTGATGGTGTTCTCATTCTCCCGTTCGATCTGCTGTGCTCCGTACTATCAGTAAGGTCTGCCTGTTCCAGTACTGCCCATGGGAGGTCTTCACTGATTAACCAGTGCTGTATTTATCTTATTCTTCTGTTTGCACTGCTTTGCAATCCCTGCTCTGGTGAATCTCCCAGGAATGTTGGGGCTGGCCGCACTCCAGGGAACCTGAAGTCAGTAGCTCACACAAGGAATTGTTAACTATTTGTTATCTTAAAAACAGTTGTTCAAGTGAGTATGTCACTCGGCTCGAAATGCGTGGCTCATTGCCCCTTCTCAACTCCACTCCGCACCCCTTGCAACCTTTACATCTGACGAGAGGTAATAATTGACTTTTACCAGAGTGCACATGCTTGCCTGGAGTGTCCAGCCTTTTTATCATTGTGAGATTACAGCAATAAAAAACAAAGTGCCTTTAGTGGCGAATAAAGAGTGGAGCGATCGCAAGCAGGCGCTTTCTCAAGAGCTCATAAATTCTGCTTTCAGCGTCTGCTGCTGCAGGCAGGGGATGAGTGACTGAGTGAAGAGAGACCGGTAAAGCAAAAATATCGCGACAAAGGTCTTGTTTTTATTGCCAAATTACGGAGAACGGTAGCTGCAGATTTAAGTCAACTAAATAATTCTGCATTAGTACATTCTCCCTAATTGAGTACCTTGTATGGAACGTGTCTGCTATTCTAAATATAACGGCCTTTTCAAAATTGTTCAATATTAGGCCAACAAAGGACTGTGCTCAGAAAGGTTAGCTGGGTGCTTAAAAAGCATAGACACTGGAAGTGTATGTTTTTCCCTCAAAGTACACACGTTTTCATAATTACATTTGCTTTATTATTTAGACTACATAATGAGCAAGTAAGCCCTGTTTGCAAAATGTTACTTTCTACTTACGTTCTAATGTTTAAATTTAATTGAAGACCTGCTGTCCCCTTGTGAACCTTTGTGAGGAATATTCAAGAAACAAGCCTCATGCAGACATCTTTAGGCAAATACGGGCTGTGTCATACATAGGCCTACGTGTTTTGGCCTATACTGCATTATACCATGTCCTTTCCATTCATTTTAAAACTGCAGCTTATTTACTTAGCCAGACAACCTTATCCATCATGATGTATTGTTCAGTTCTTAGAGTTTACAACCTCCCACATGTACTAAATCATAAATCGTGAGAGCACTTGCTGAACCCACTTAAATCAAGTTGTTTTTCATATATTTTTCATAATTCTCCTCAGTGGGTTGTAATGACACTGTACGATTAATCACTCTTATGAACAGTTCCATGTTTTATTTACTATGAACAAATTAATAACAAAGTTGTCTAGGAGCATGAGCAAAGTGTGGTGAAATATGAAATACTTTTTACAATAGTTCTGTAATTTGATACATTTTAAACACAAGATAATTGTTATGCTATATAGAGTTGGATGTCACTTGGAGTATCTTACTCAAGGGTATAACCAAGATTTGCCTCTTTTTTCTTGTTCTTTTTTAACCTTGAGACATAACATAAATGTTTAAAAATGTACACTTTGGGGAAGTAAAAAGTCCATGTGAAAAATGGCAATATGAAAGTTTTCTGGCACACCGAGACCATTCTGTCTCCAGACCACAACAGTTTAACCATCTGCCCTTGCTTGCTGCAGCAATATTGAACAAAACAGCCAAATGTGACCCCACTGTCTCGCATTTCTTTGCCATCTTGTTTATCCCCAGTTGCCCAGAGTACAAAAATCTAAAAAACATTAAAAAATAAATGGTGGTACTACTTAAATATAAATCATACCTAAATCATACATCTCCAGATCTGTAATTCAGACTCCTGCCTGGATATAATTCAAATCGGTCAACAATTCATTTTTGTTGTTTTGTTTTGTTTTGTTTTGTTTAGGCAATTTTCTGATTACAGAACATAAAGGTATCAGGAGCAAGTAATATATTTTACAAGACTGAGGACATCTTTATACTTTGAAAGATGTTTCTGTTGTGGAATCTAGACTTGGCCCAAAGGTGCATGATTGCATCCCACAGAGGATTTCTTCTCATCTATAGAGAAACTTGGCTCCGTGTGTATCTGGCTCTATGTTCCCACACCACCTTTGGAGGTGGCGTGGGAAGCATCTGAGACACTTTCACACCTCAGCAGGTTGTCTCCCCCAATGGTGTAAAGAGACAAGGTGTCACTTTAGTTTACTGTTGTTATCACCGTCAAATTATTTCTCAGTGAATGCCACAAATGTGTTCTTTCATATGGCGTTTGACCCCACATATACCCGGCATACCTTTGAAGCTATGACCCGTTAATTACGATGAGGATAAAATCAAGTGAGGATCGTGTTAAAAAAGAAAAACGGCTATTTTTATTAGTGTTAAAAACGCTTCTCTTCCGTTGCGCTGTCTCCGGAATGACACATCGGCGTGAATTACGCCATCTGTGGGGAAGGGAATTAGCGTGTGCGCGGTCAGCTGTGAAACGAGGGGAAGACACCGGCTCTTTTAGCTTGGCCTGGGAGCAGTGGGCCTGCCAGGCCCTCGCCTGGCGGGCACTTAATTCCCAGTGTTACGCAGTCTGTTCTCCGCTCTTGGCTGCCTTTCACAGCGCAGAGTTAGCGGCTGGTGGCGGAGGGTAAGCGCGGGGCCTGTTCCTGGGCTTACTGTCTGGAGGAACCGAGCAGGCATAGAACATTCACTGCTCCTACGTGAAAGCTTAGGAGGCGTGCAAATCCCTCACGCTCGGCAGGAGGTCCGCCTCTATTAGCAACGCCAGTGAGGGGGTGAGGGGAGGGGGGGGTCTGAGGGTGGGAAGAAGCAGTTATTGTGATGCGCATACATGCTACCCCAAGATGAAAACCCCTCACAGCATCCACCACCAACTGCTGCGTGACTTGTGTAGTTTCCCACCGAGTCTGTGACTGCAGTCCAGCAGGGGTCTATGCTGTTGATATGACTCAACTCATATCTCTCTCTCTCGCTCTCTCGCTCGCTCCCTCTCTCTCTCTCTCTCTCTCTCTCTCTCTCTATCTCCCTCCTTCTCTCTACCTCCTCCTCTCTGCAGATGTGGGTTCGGTCGAAGGGCTGGCCTACCACCGAGCCTGGGACACCCTGTACTGGACCAGCTACACCACCTCCACCATCACCCGTCACACGGTGGACCAGGGCCGCTGGGGCGCCTACGACCGCGACACCGTGGTCACCATGTCCAGCGACGACCACCCGCGGGCCTTCGTGCTAGACGAGTGCCAAGAGTGAGTACTGCCGGGTTGCTTTGCAGGGTCAGTGTGAACCATACCAGGTAGACTTGGTTTTGTAGATAATTGGGTGCCATGTCCATCTAAAGCCCCGTTTCTCAGTGTAGCAATGCACACCAAAGTCGATTTGAATCCAGGGAGGGGAGGTTTCAGTTGGCAGGGTTTCCTCTGTCTTCCCACACAGCGCCCCCTCTGGTGGATCGGGTGCCTGCAGTCTCCCTTTGCCGCCTGCATAAGCTGCCTGCTTCGCCAGTGCAGTAGTGGCATAGCTGCTATTAAAGGACAATGTAGTGAGAGGCAGTGGCTGGCTGTATGATTCACCCACGCCTGCTGAGCTCAGCTCTGTTAAAATTGATTGAGGACATTACAGCAACAGAGCAATTTTGTTAATGCCATTGGGTACTCCAGATTTTGGGTGATACATTTTTCATGTCAAATTTGTAGCTATACATACATTTATACTAGTTATACTATACATCAAAGTTATAGTTTCCATCAATAGGGACCAGAGTTCTCTGGTTCTGTGAGGCGCAAGTTTCTGTAATCCATGTTGTTACATCTCTCTTTCATTTTTCTTTTTCTCTATCCCCCTTTTTTCCTTGCTTCTTCTCCGAACCCCTTCATCTGTCTCTCCACCCCCCCCTCACACAGCCTGATGTTCTGGACCAATTGGAACGAGCAGTCTCCCAGCATCATGCGAGCCTCCCTGTCAGGCGCCAACGTGCTGGTGATCATCGGCAATGACATCCGCACGCCCAACGGCCTGGCCATCGACCACCGGGCCGAGAAGCTGTACTTCTCCGACGCCACGCTGGACAAGATCGAGCGCTGCGAGTACGACGGCTCGCACCGCTACGTGAGTCACCCCGGCGACGCCCTGCGCCCCATGGCCGGCAGAACAAGCCTTTATTCGCGGTGATGTTTCGCACTAGCGGAGTCGTGTCTCACGAGTCCTGCCCGCATGCGCCCCCTGCAGGTGGTGTTGAAGAACGAGCCGGTGCACCCCTTCGGGCTGGCCGTCTACGGCGACTACATCTTCTGGACCGACTGGGTTCGCAGAGCCGTCCTCCGGGCCGACAAGTACGTGGGCGGAGACATGAAGGTCCTGCGGGCCGACATACCCCAGCAGCCAATGGGCATCGCCGCCGTGGCCAATGACACCAACAGCTGTGAGTTTCAATTGTTCCTTTGATAAATGACTTGTCAAGGCTTTCGCCGAGGCTGCCCAGACTGACTAATCTGTTAAAAGATTTCCTAATCCATCACACAATCCAGCGGCTGTGCGTTTCCTGATTATTGTTCCTTAGTCAAACGGCTTTTGTTAGAGGCTTTCTGATCCGTCCCAGGATGCACTGGGATTGAGCATGAGGGGTTAAATAGTGTCGTTTCTCTCTCCCGACGTCCCCATTGGAGGGGGTTGCGGGGTGTTTTCTGTGCTGGAGGCAGGCATGCTGTCTCTCTCTCTGCAGCTGTCCTGTGGGAAGAGTCCAGATAATTAAGTGACAGAAGCAATTTGAGTGTGCGAGAGAGCTGGAATGAGCTTCCGACACCTGGGGCTCTGGAGCACCTGAGACCCGACCGGTTCTTCTGACAGCTCTCACTATCTGTGCCCCCTCTCACCATCTCTATCCCACAGTCCCATGTCCTTCTCTTTCTATCTCTCCTTTTTACTTATTCCCCCGTTTATATCTCCAAGTCCTTCATTTTGTTTGCCGTCTCGCTTTCTAGCTTTCTTGGCCTCCTCTCCTCTTCCCTTCTTCCCTATCCCCATTCATGTCTCTCTCTATCTCCCTGTCTCCCTCTCTCTTTACCTTTTTAACTGTCTCTGTTCCTATCCTCCTTCTTTCCTCATGTCCTCTTTCCCCCTTTTCACTCTTACCGCCTCTCCCTGATTTTTCTCTCACTCTTTTGTCAATTCTCTCTTTCTTTCACTCCTATTCCCACGGTCCCCCTTTCCACTCTCACTCTCACTCACCATCCTGACTTACCCGCCCACACCAGGTGTCCCTTCACGTGGAGAGGGGTACTGCTGGTCCAGTCCCACTCTCACTCTCACTCACCATCCTGACTTACCCTCCCACACCAGGTGTCCCTTCACGTGGAGAGGGGCACTGTTGGTCCAGTCCCACTCAGAGCCCGTCGGGTCACATTAATGTCCAGACAGGAGAGCGCTGTGTTAGTGCCACTCCACCGTGTCCCCCGCCCGCCTGTCACAGAGGATCAGGTCTGACACAAGCAGCAGGCCTCAGTGTGACTTCCTCCCCACCGCCGCACCGCTCACTCCGAAACGCCCCCGCAGCAGAGAGCGCACGCAAAACAAGTCCCGCTCCCCTCTTACCCACATGCCCCGATACAGGAGAGCTCAGCTGCCTCATTCTGCTTCAGCCTCTTAATCTCAGCAGGGAGTTCCACCCCCCAAGAATCCAATAATTAAATATGTCATTTATTACTTTTTATACGCTTAGAATCAACTGCAGAGAGGTAACCAGGGACTTTTGTGCCTGACAAATTCTTTCTAATTTCTTTTTCTTAACCCACTTCCCTGTTCACCCCCCATTAATGCCTGAATTAAATCAACACTTGTCCTTTACTTTGACTTACAAATAAATTGCATTATCCTTTTTTCATCACAGACATAATTTGGCCATTTAAGTAAAGTGTGAATCTGCCCCCACTGTTGATGCGAAGATGAAAAACGTAGCTCTTGTATTTGTCAAGACTGATGTTAGGGTGAGCTGATTAAAGTCAGCCTGATGAATATTTCTATGGACACAGGGGGCGAAAAGGTTGAGAAGCCCTGGTTCTGGTGACCTGTTGTGTAAGTGTGTACGTGAGGAAAGCGCTCAACGTGCCTTCGCCCAGCAGGTGAATTCTCCCCTTGTCGGGTGAACAACGGGGGCTGTCAGGACCTGTGCCTGCTCACCTCTGATGGGAGGGTCAACTGTAGTTGCCGCGGAGACCGCAAGCTGATGGAGGACAGCACCTGCACCGGTGAGGAAGCTGACCTGGTAGTGAGTGAGGGAGGGAGGGAGGGATGTGTGCAGTAAGCCGCTTAAGGGCTTGCAGCAAACCCTGGGAAAGTACTTGTTTGTACATACCGTGCTTTTGGCAGTGAGTTGTTTACTTGCTTCCCGAAGAACACAAAATATTTCGAGAACCTGAGATTCCCATTTGGGTGAAAGATAACATTATTATGAGAACATTCCCCCAAGCTGTTTTGAAGATATTTATGGTTACAAACAAGTTTTCTTAGTGGTGGTACCGTTGTGCTGAATTTTATGGAAGGTAATATTCTCTGAATAATCCGGAGTTTTGAATTTTCAGATTTGGTGAACATTGCTCTTCCCTAAACATACACATACACATAAACATACACAATTGCATGGAATAACTTCTTGCAGCGTTCATCCTAAATTAAAAATAACTTTCAAGGCACAACCAGGAAACCATGTCGGGAGTATTTACCAAAACGTTCTGGAGCTGTTTTGGGAATCAGCAATTGCTAGCTGTTATTACTGTATGTCCAGCAAAACATCTATCCAGGGTTAAATATCAAAGCCATGCTGCCTGCACCTCTTGGTGTTCTGCAGTGTTCTGCAGTGTGCTGTGCTAACAGATGAGACGTGAGGTTTTTCAAGATTTCCTGTTTCCGTTCCTCCCGACAGCTCTGAACACCACGTGTAACAGCATCGACGAGTTCGAGTGCGGGAATGGCGACTGCATCAACTACAGCCTGACCTGCGACGGCATGGCGCACTGCAAGGACAAGTCGGACGAGAAGCAGTCCTACTGCGGTGCGTTACCTGACATTGGGCTCTCGACTGTTGTTTCTGCGTGAGGAATTGTGTGTCTGGGAGAGTAGGCGAGTGTCTGTATGCCTGGGATAGAGAAAGAATGAGTGTGTTTGTTTGTGTGAGAGAGACAGTGCTGCCTGTCCCAGCGATTGCAGTATTCCCTAATGTGTCCTTGCCACAAGCCTATAATGCGAATAATGAAATGGGCTATTTGGAGCCCCATCCGCCCTGAGAACACAATGAAGCAGAAACTCCAGACACTTCTGTAAAATCCCTGCTCTCTCTCTCTCTCCCGTCTTCAGCCAACCGCGTGTGCAAGAAAGGCTACAGACGCTGCATCAACGGCCGCTGCATCGCCCACCGCTTCTGGTGCAACTCCATGGACGACTGCGGGGACAACTCGGACGAGCTGCCCTGCAATGGTGAGAACCAGACCCCCCGTCCCCCGCCCCCCCCCCCCAGTCCCGGTCCCTCCGCTTCTTGATGCGGTGTCGCTCTGAGCCGCTGTGACATCACCGTTGTGCTGTCTCGCAGCGACCCTGTGCACCGCGGAGGAGTTCCAGTGCCGAAACGGAGGCTGCATCTCCAACTCCACCCGCTGCAACCAGGTGGTGGACTGCGACGACGCCAGCGATGAGATGAATTGCCGTGAGTGCGCCCCAGAGCCCCAGACTCCGGCTGGGTGAAAAGAGTGTTTCCAATGTGTCCCCCAACCCGAAGGGGGCCATAATGTAATAATGTTCCCAAGATTAATGGCTTTAAGTCCGCCAGACCAAAGGGGGAGATACTGTAATTGTGTTTCCAAAATAAACTGCTTTAAGTCCTCCAGGCCACAGGAGGCGATAATGCTCCTGTTACGTATTTACTGTCGCGTGTGACCCTCCCGCAGCTCCCACTGATTGTTCCAGCTACTTCCGTCTGGGAGTGAAGGGTTTGTCGTACCAGAAGTGTGAGTTCACCACTTTCTGCTACGACACGTCATGGCTGTGCGATGGGTCCAACGACTGCGGAGACTTCTCTGATGAGAGAAACTGTCCAGGTGAGACACAGCCCCACTCCCACACAGCCCCACTCCCACACAGTCCCACACCCAGAGCATGCACGCGCCTCTGTGCTCCCCATTGATTTAGTTTTTCTGCACTGTCATGAGACATATTGGATCATCAGCACTGCTGGCTTCTAGTGTTCATTGCCCCTGAGATGCAGGGATTTTTTCCTTCTTACGGCATGAATAATGTCCTGCTGTTGCCTAACAATTTTACCAAGGTACACAAAAAAGAATTTAAGTAGGCTTCAGAAGTTAAGCTTCGACTTTGTTAAAAATGAGAAGAGGCGTGAGACAGCAGGTAAGGTTCATATTACGATCAGTCTGCAGTGTTTCCTGATTCGGTTGTGTCTGGATCTCTTTCCTCTTGCAGAAAAGAAGAAGACCAAGTGCCCCGTGAACTTCTTTGCCTGCCCCAGTGGCCGCTGCATCCCCACAAGCTGGACCTGCGACAAGGAGAACGACTGTGAGAACGGGGCAGACGAGACACACTGCGGTCAGTGGAACGACTGTTACACCCAGCCATGCACACACTCATACCCCACACTCTCTTACCCCACACTCTCTTACCCCACACATTCATACCCCGCACTCTCTCACCCCACACATTCATACCCCGCACTCTCTCATACCCCACACTCTCTCTTACCCCACGCACTATCATACTCCACACACACTCCTACCCCACACTCTCTTACCCCACGCTCTCTCATACCTCACACACTCTCTTACCCCACACTCTCTTACCCCGCACACTCATACCCCACACACTCTCATACCCCACACACTCTCATACCCCACACACTCTCAGACCCCACACACTCTCATACCCCACACACTCTCATACCCCACACTCTCTCATACCCCACACACTCTCATACCCCATACACACTCATACACACTCATACCCCACACACTCATACCCCACACACTCATACCCCGCACACTATCATACCCCATACACACTCATACCCCACACACTCATACCCCGCACGCTATCATACCACATAACACATGCTCTCTTACCCAGCACGCTCTCTCTCTACCCCACACCTTTTTACGTTTCCAATTTCATCTGATCATCACTCACACCTGTGCTATTGTTCCTTCTGTTAAACTTGATATCAAAAAATATTTTGCCCTTTTAACCTCATTTTGGTTGTATGTGTAACTGGATCGTAGTGATACTTTTTTATTGTGCTATTGCCATTGTCTCAAGAATATACATCATGTCCCATATCCTATCAAGGTTTGTTGGGTGTGAATAGTGTGGTGTACAGGTGTGAGGACCGCTCCGCTCTCTCTCTCTCCCACGCAGACAAGTTTTGCACGGCCACGCAGTTCGAGTGCGGTAACCACCGCTGCATCTCTGACCGCTGGGTCTGTGACGGGGCGGACGACTGCGGGGACGGCACGGACGAGGACAGCCGCTGCAGTGAGTATCTCCCGCGCGTTTCCCGGCCCAGTTTACTGTTCAACACAAGCACCATAATGTGCCCCTGACCGCAACAGTGGTGCACATTAATGCAGGGGTCTTACTGAGCTGTGGTCGCCAGTGAAAGACAACCCATGTGATCTTGAAGGGAAAATGGTGGTCACCCTGTCTCCGCCCCTTTCCCATTCTGCGAAAAACAGCCCTTTGGGCAATTACAGACAGATCTGTAAACATGTAAACATGCACCTGTCGTACAATATTTACACCTTAATTAATTAGCACTTTCATTTGTTAATGAGCAGTTATTTCATAATTGATGCTCTTGTCATACAAACAAATACATTTAAATAGCGGTGACAAGTCATTTCATCACAAACAAAAAACAGAAAGAAGGAAAGGAGATTCAGTATGAACCTTGGACTTTAAAACTGGTCGTCCTCGAACTGGCGACGATGACCTCATCCTGCTTTGGAATGTGTGGATATAAAGGGAAAAAATCAATAGCAAGAGGCATGCAGAATGAAGCCAGCACCTCTTCTGTCAACACCCGCCCCCTTCCTCCCCCTCCCCTGCAGAAAACAAGACTTGCAGCCCTGAGGCGTTCCAGTGCCCTGGCACCCACCTGTGTGTCCCCCAGCGCTGGAAGTGTGACGGGGACAAGGACTGTCCCGACGGCGGTGACGAGAGTGTCAAGGCTGGATGCGGTGAGCCCCTCCCTTCCCCGGTTACCTGCCCAGTGTGGTGAGGTTAGGGTTGTGGTGTTGTTAGGGTTGTGGTGTTCAGTGAGCGGATATCGCACTGTAGGCTTTGGAGTGCTCATGACCCATCTGCAGCAGTTTGTATGGTGTGTGGTCTCTGTGTTTTAGGGGTTTTTTATGAAAAAAGAAATATGACGATGAGCGTTATAATAATTGACAGCTCTCTTTTGGAAATATATATGTGTGTGTGCGTGCGTGCGTGCGTGTGTGTGTGTGTGTGTGTGTGTGTGTGTGTGTGTGTGTGTGTGTGTGTTCCCTGCCTATTCTTGATTTTGAACATTTTCCCTCTTCCTTGCAGAACTCGTCTAGCACAGAAATAGTTGTGTCCTTGCATGCACTGCATGTTCGACATCTCCCCACAGATTTTCAATAGTTTTAAATCTGGGAACTGTGACAAAAAACTTTCGTCTTTCTTTCCTGCGAATATTTCAGTTTATTTTGAGGCCTTAACATGAAAGACATGAAGCCAAATTTTATTTGAGCTGTAACGTTCTTTTCAACGTGAGCATCCTTCTTCTGATACCAAGCCATCAGAAGAAAAGTGTGCCTTCCAGTGTAGACATAATGTTGGGGACATCAGCTACACAGTGTTTTGGTCTCATCTGACCACAGCGCCAGGTCCCAATCATTACATTACATTACATTATTGGCATTTGGCAGACGCTCTTATCCAGAGCGACGTACAGTTGATTAGACTAAGCAGGAGACAATACTCCCCTGGAACAATGCAGGGTTAAGGGCCTTGCTCAAGGGCCCAACAGCTGTGCGGATCTTATTGTGGATACACCGGGATTAGAACCACCAACCTTGCGTGTCCCAGTCATTTACCTTAACCACTACGCTACAGGCCGCCCCCAATCAAAGTTCAGCATTGTTCCCACGATAACTAAAATTGAGCTTTCTGGTCACGCACACCTGTGGTGGCCGAAAGCTAAAAGCCCCACCAGGAACTCAAACTCAAACGCAATGAATCTTTCAGTCAGCCAACGATTGCCAGCGTACCTCAAAATCAACCAACGGGTGTTCAGAGGAGAGAGGTGAAGGTTAACTATGAAATAAACTGAGATGTCAAGGACTTCTGCACATGCCATGTTCACTTTAGTTTGTTATTTTTAAAGAGCTCTTTAGCTCTGCCCTGGAAGTCTACATTTAGTGCATAATTGAGGTCTCTGGAAACAGTGAAGCAGGACTAGAAGATGAAGCTCATTAAACCCCAAGCTGAGTTTAAATGTTTTGGCATGCAGATATAGCAACTGATCCTTAAAAGCTTGCTGGAGACTTCCTCAATCAGTCAAATGAAATGCGTTGCTCAGTTTGAATTTTCATTCTGCGGTGTGCTTTGCTAATTTGAGTCTCATGGTAACCCACACACCCCGCCCCCAAATGGCATGAGCTGGCCGATTCAAGTGGCACAAATCCAGGAGTTGTCATCCATAAGCTGGTTTGGAAGATGTGTAGTCGAACAGCCATGAGTGCCCTTGAAGGCTTTGGCAGTGACAAACTAATGCAATGATTCAAGATTAAAGATTCAGAATGTCCTTCAAAGGCAGCTGTATGTCTCCACAGCTCAGCATAAACCATAAACAGTCAAGTACAAAACAATAAATTAAGATAAAAGTAGGCGGCTTTTTTCAGATGGTAAACAGCCATAAGAACAGGAAGTCAACTTTTGTCTGTCACAGGCAACAACACCTCCTACTGGATGGGAGATTTTGGGAACAGTATTTGTGTGGATGTTACATGTCATTGGCAATTGCTTGCCTCTAATTTTGGATGGCAGTTTTTAGGTTTTTAGTGGTGTGTTACGGCTGCTGACAGTTGCAAACTCCTCTCCTCCCTTCTCTATAGTGTTCAACAACACCTGCGAGGACAGCGAGTTCATGTGTCAGAACCGCCAGTGCATCCCCAAGCACTTCGTCTGCGACCATGACAACGACTGCGGCGATGGCTCCGACGAGTCGCCAGAGTGCGGTGAGTGCCCGGCCCGACGCGGGGGGAACGGACGGGTCCCACGGCCGCCCCAGGCAGGCCGCTTTCCCCTCTGACTTCGCCTAACCGTTCTCCCGCCCGCCCTCCTCTCTCGCAGAGTACCCCACGTGTGGGCCCAACGAGTTCCGCTGTGCCAACGGCCGCTGCCTGACCCAGGGCCGCTGGGAGTGCGACGGAGATTTCGACTGCCACGACCGCTCGGATGAGGCTCCCAAAAACCCGCACTGCACCAGCCCCGGTGAGAGAAACCCCCACCATGTGACCCGCCCTGTATTACAGCTGCTGAGAGAAACCCGCACCATGTGACCCTCCCTGTATTACAGCTGCTCTCTCGTTGTCTTGTAGCACTACTACCGCTCTTGTCTTGTAACAATACGTTTTCAGACAACCTCATAATATAATTAAAAGATATAATATCTTTTAAAATGACTCCACAGCATAATATCATTGTATTACTGTTTAATATGTGGCCTTGATTATAGCACCTCATGCTGCTATTGCATTGATTTATATTATGAATAGTTTATATAACACTACTGTTAGATTTTTTGTGTCTAATCTTGTCTGATGTCTTTTGGAGCAGAGAAGAAGTGCAACGACACGGCCTTCGTGTGTAAGAACGGGAACTGCCTGAACGAGACGCTGCTGTGCGACCGCAACGACGACTGTGGGGACGGCTCGGACGAGCTCAACTGCTTCGTCAACGAGTGTCTGAACCGCAAGCTGAGCGGCTGCTCGCAGCTCTGCGAGGACCAGAAGATCGGCTACAAGGTAGGGGCAGTGGGGGGGTCTCAACACAGGGCCCACCCGTCTGGGGGTACGCGTGGCTCCAGGAGTGGCCAGACACAAACTGACGTACATTTAAAAAATATACATTTAACCGAATGCATTGTACCCTAATGTTCCCGCAACTTTCTAGTTATTGATATACTCTGATATGCCTCGTTTATGCTTGATAGGGTTAGTTAAAAACAGTATTATTTTAACCATCACTCTGCACATAATGGTATGCTCTGGTTTGGCATCTCAAATGCTGGTAGCATTAGCCTTTACATGTGTCAATTGCGTTTTTGCAACCCCCCAAACCCAGTTCCCTAACGTGTATATGCGTGTGTATGCGTGTTTGTGTGACGCAATAGTGACCCGCGTCTCCTCTTCCCCCCCTGCAGTGCAGGTGCCTGCACGGGTTCCACCTGAAGGACGACGGGAAGACCTGCGTGGACATCGACGAGTGCACCTCCACCTACCCCTGCTCGCAGCGCTGCATCAACACCTACGGAAGCTTCCAGTGCCTGTGCGTGGAGGGCTTCCTGCAGCGGCCCGACGACCACACGGCCTGCAAGTCCACCTCCGGTGAGAACCGCCCGCCGTCGCCCTGGCAACGGAGCGCGCGCGCCAGCGTCTGCCACCGGAGCGCCCCTCTCCGAGACGCGCCGCCCCCCCCCACGCCGGCCAGCGCCAACTGCGCCATCTGCTGCTGCAGCCGCCAGATAGTGCCCCCGCCCCTCTTCATATGCCGTGTATATACTGCTTCCTGTGCCAAATAATAAACCCCTAAATACATCAGTCATCATCCACTAATGTGATGATGATGGGGACTGCCTCTGCCGCTGAAGTTGGTGGAAAACACCCACCATAACACGCTGGCTGATACTTTATAATTAGCACAGATAAACATGAATTCAACTGATGAACTATTTGAATCATTAAAAATAGTCGATAGCTATCTCATGAAAATTTAACTGGGATATTTAAGAAGCAATTATGTGTTTTAAACTTAATTCTGTATGTTTAATTTCTTATTTTAACCCTGTGTGGAATTTCTTCCTGCTTTCTTTTTTTCTCCATCTTCCCCTCTCTCCCTCCTTCCCTCCTGGCAGAGGAGGAGCCATTCCTCATCTTTGCTAACCGCTACTACCTGAGGAAGCTGAACCTGGACGGCTCTAACTACACCCTGCTAAAGCAGGTGAGGCCTGAGGACAGTCTGAGCGTTGTTATTGGTGCTGCCACCTATGAACCAATCAAAACGCACATCGCTGCAGGGAGAGAAACCACTCCGCTGCCACCATTCAGAACAGGGTGGCAGTTAGATGCGTGACAAGCATATCGTGCTGCATCCTGCCTCAAGGCAGTTGAGTGCTAACCGCTTATATCTGCTTGTGTGTGCGTGTCTGTGTGTGTGACAGGGACTGAACAACGCGGTTGCCCTAGACTTTGACTACAGGGAGCAGATGATCTACTGGACAGACGTGACCACACAGGGGAGCATGATCCGTCGCATGAACATCAACGGCAGCAATGTGCAGGTGGGTGTGGCCTGGTTGCCATAGTAGTTCTCAATGTTCCATTTCATAGACACACTATAGAGAGATGTTCTTTAGTATTCAGTGCACTGTCACTCAAATGCATTGATAGTTAATGTTTTATGGTACTTTTGTCAGACTCCTCTTGTGAGCACTGCACTAAGCACAGAGAAGGGCAACAAGACTGATTCCAAATATGACACATAAGTTAGATATGAGAGAAAGAAGAGGATGGCATTCTATACGTACATACATAATGTAAGAATTAGATTCTCAAAGGAGTTTAGCAGAATGACAAGTACAACATCTTAAAAATGTCACCTGGAAATGTCTTGTTTTGTTGCCCTTAGAACTTCTCCTCATTCTGTAAATATTAGTCTCTTTACAACCCTCATTTTCAATTCACTAATTTATCAATTTCACATGTCTGTCTCACCCCTGTACACACGTGACCATCTGATTGGCTCCTTTATCAGGTGCTGCACCGCACCTCTCTCAGCAACCCTGACGGATTGGCTGTGGACTGGGTGGGCGGGAACCTGTACTGGTGCGATAAGGGCCGGGACACCATCGAGGTGTCGAAGCTGAACGGGGCCTACAGGACGGTGCTGGTGAACACAGGTCTGAGGGAGCCGCGTGCTGTCGCTGTGGATGTCCGCAACGGGTGAGACGACACCCTGACTCTCCTACACACGCATGCTTGTTCAAAGATACAGCCACGCACACACGCCTGCGTGTTCAAAGATACAGCCACACACACACCTGTGCACTCATAGATTCACGCACACACACATCCATATCCACATGGCCACATCCATACAATACACCATGAATCTAGGCCCAAGGAACTGTTTTACTTCATGAATTAAGTGCTGAATAATATTAACCCTTTTAAGCCCAATATGAAGTGGCTCCACCATATCCCAAGGGGTTTTGGGTTAGTTTGAGCAAATTGAGAAAATATAGTTGTGTTTTAATAGGGGCTCAAAACAATAGTATAGCAGTCATTTTAATTTGTTGAAAAGGTATGACCTCATGTGTCATGTGCGACTCGTCAGAGCCATCGCCGCAGTCGTTGTCATGGTCGCAGTGCCACAGGGGACATTGGGACTGAAAGGGTTAATGACCAGCAGACCCTGCAGTTCAACATCACACTGCCGTACAGAACTCTGTGTGTTTTGTCCCTCACAGGTACCTG